>NC_140591.1:1679989036-1680006536 GCF_964204655.1 Triturus cristatus
GAGCTGACATACTCCTTGAGCCCGCGAAAACATGGTCAAGCAAGGACTAACTGATAACAGATGTGGTCAAGCCTGGGCATGCGCCAGGCGGACAAAGGAACTATTTATAGACTGTTACTAGGCAGATTACAAGAGCAACTAACACGAAGATAGGACTCTTCTCGTGTTGAGCACGTGGAGACATGACAATACAAAATGGAGTCCAGACTTTAGTCAACATAACGAAAGAGATATGTTCTAAGGAAGGAGAATTCATGTCTTTAGTAAATGCTTAATCACATCGTGGTTTCAATTTACAACAGACGACCCTTTCAGCATTTACTGAAGACATCCGGTTTGTTAGGATAATCATCGTATATGTCAATTGTCATCATTTCTTCTACTTCTTTAGCTAAACGTTTCTGATAAGTGACATTGGCAATAGCTTTCTTATCGGGAATACAGAATGATACACATAAGGAACAGAGCAAGGGACCACATTGGACACAGATGCAACAAGAAAACAGAACTGCTACAATTATACAGAGACCAGTTAAAACCTTCCAACCCCAAGCAGTGATCAATGCCCAAAACCATCCAGAAAAGGACCAAGTGCCGTTTTCTGTATGGATTTCAGCTGCAATTTTATGCAACCTGTTGATAGCATTATAGACTGACGGCGTGTGGTCAGGGATAAACACACAGCAACTACTTCCGATAATTTTACAAGCTCCACCTCGGTCAGCTAACATAACATCTAACACCATACGATTCTGCAATGCAACAATTCTAGTAATCTGCAATTCTTCCGTAAGATTCCCAAGAGCAGCAGCGGTTTGGTTTGTCACAGCCTCTACCACTCTTGTTAACCTTCGAACTTTCCTACTATTTAGGGCAGCTCCAACGAAGAAAAACAATCCTAAATTAAAATCAATATACTGCTGCAGACTGGTGTCAGTCTGATCCACATCATCAATTAATAGAGTACGTTTATACCTATTTACAGTCACATTATTTAACAACTTCAAATCCTTATGATAGGATGCAGGTGCCAAAAATACAGGAGGCAATAGAAATGCTACATAACATACTCCAGACCAACCGGCTGGCAAACGGTAATAACCTTTATTTCCACATACGAAGTATGTATTATGGGATGCTAAGAAAGTACTGTTATTCAACCCGTCGATGTTTAATACGGTAATGCAATCACTAACACCAACAGGAATATAACCCACACTCTGGACACACAGGTCCGCTTGAGCTTGTTCCACTTGAATCACAAATCTGTCTTTTCCCACAGTGTCTCTGGTGTTCGTGAAAATATAAGGAATCGATTCATTGTCTGGTCGATACTCTTCCCATTCCCTAATTGTCCCATTCGCTTGCGGATATCCATTTTTATCCTGATGACATTCTTTATTGAGTCTGAAGAGTAATCGTCCCACTGTGGGTTTCCGAGTGGCAAAAAGCAAGGTGTACCATGCTCTACAAGAGCCATTATGAGAGAAAGGAAGAGGTATGAATGGCGTTCCTCCTTTCTTCTGATGAGCTGGCATCATACCACATATCCAACAGTTCGTAGCATTCGTGGCAACGTGGGTATGATGCAACATCTGGATGAAAGTGTTATTCAAATAAGACTGACGATGCTTCAATTCTTGATACGGAAGGGTATAGAAGTAGTGCTCCTCAGGCACTGGAGTGGTCAACACAAGTAACTCTCGAGCAGGAGTCACATCCTTCACAAACCATGTGGTTATCCCAACAATAGCTACTGTGAGCATAAAACCTGTTGCACAAAGGATTTTCTTTTTCTCCATGTCAGAATAAAGAATCAATATCTTCCTGAAACTAAAAGGTTTGTCAGAACTCTTCCCCTTAGGCAGCGGTCGATTTCTTCACCAACGGGCCAAGACGGGTGTCGCTACACTAATGCAGGGCTGATCCCCCCCCCTTGCCTCATTGGCTCTCCGTTTCACTAACCCAAGGGCCGTTCTGACAACATGTCCCGATACTGAAGGATTCACTTCCTTGGCCTGAGATGATATCGCTTTCCTCCAGAAGTCGCGTGGTCCGGAAAGAGCTCCTCAGTGTCGTTCGGTTCCCCAGCACGGCCTTTCTCTGCAGCCAGAATTTCTCGTTGATCGGTCAATACAGCAGACTCCACCAATCCAGGCGGTACTTTGCGGCAGTGCAGGGAATGGATCCAATTCTTTCTGTTGGAAACTCGCACAGCCGTCCTCGTTGCAAGTAGGACCTGCTCAGGACCAACCCATCTCGGCTCCAAGCTGTTCGTCCTGTCAAAGATTTTTACCATGACATAGTCGCCAGGCCGGAGACTATGTCCTTCACCGGTGGACCGATCAGGGAGCGCCTCCCGGACCTGTTGATGAATAGAAACCAAGTTATCCGTTAACTGCGCCAGATAATCATTCATTATTACACAAGGTACATCATACACAGTCTTAGGTTTTGGTGGACCCCAAATATTCATTGGGCGTCCAAAGACAATCTCGTACGGTGTAAGACCGGTTCGAGAGTGCGGTACCGATCTAATTGACAATAACGCCAGCGGTGAAGCATCTGGCCAAGTCAAAGACGTCGAAGCTTGGATTTTAGCGATCTTGAGCTTCAGTGTACCATTATACTTCTCGACTAGTCCCGCAGATTGAGGGTGAAACACTGCGTGGAACTTCTGGGTGATGCCCAGACCCTTCAAAACATACTTTATAACATCCGCTATAAAGTGGGGTCCGTTATCACTCCACAGAAGTCTACAAACGCCATATCGAGGGAAGAACTCCTTCAACAGCATCTTGGCGGTAGTCATTGCAGTATTGTCTTTCGTAGGGTATGCCTCAACCCATTTGCTAAAGGCACAAACCACTACTAGAACATACTTCAAATTGTTACAGCGCTCAAGCTGGATGTAATCCATCTGCAAAACCTCAAAGGGTGCAGTAGGTGTTACAAATCCTCCTGCTGGAGTTCGAGTACCCTTTCCTGGGTTGTACCTCAGGCAGATCATACAGGTCTGCACCACTCTCTTTGCCGTGCTAGCAATCTCTGCATGCTCCCAGACTTGGGTAAGCAATTTTACAATTGCGGAAGCTCCAACATGTGCTAGCCCATGTGCCATCTGAACCATAGGTTGTACAAAAGCCGTGGGTAATTTCCATCTATCCATCTGCTTATTTCTCCAGCAACCCTCATCATCCAATTCTCCCTCACTGGACCATTGCTCCCGTTCTTTATCAGAGGCGGTCCTCTGTATTTCTCGCACTTCTTCCTTCGCATCGTGCCATCTTTCTACTTGCGACTTCACTACATACATGGCAGTAGCACCGGGCTGCATCGCAGTCTCCCGTGCCACCCGGTCTGCTAACGCATTCCCTTCTCCAACTTTATCGACTACTTTCCTATGGGCGCTACATTTAACGATGGCAATTTTCTTCGGATATGTCAATGCAGTTAAAAGATTATGAACTAACTCCCCATGCATTATTTGTACTCCATGTGACGTTAAAAACCCTCTCTCCTTCCAGAGCAGGCCGAAATCGTGCGCTACTCCGAAGGCATACCGGCTATCTGTATAAACATTCACACACAATCCTGTACTGAGCTCACATGCTCGTGTTAATGCTATCAGTTCCGCTGCTTGAGCTGATTTCTGTGGTATGCGTGCTGTCTCCACTATTGTTTGCAATGTGGTAATTGCATACGCTGCTGAAGTCGTACCATCTGGTAGCTTCAGGCATGACCCGTCCACCCACAGTTCTCCATCTACATCTGGAAAGGGCGTATCCTGGAGATCAATACGACCCTTTGTTTGTTCCTCAGTCACAAGAATACAATCATGTGCTTTCCGTGCTTCAGACTGAGTCTCGGGGTATGGCAACAATGTGGCCGGATTTAACCTTACGCACCTCTTTAACGTAATATGAGGAGCCAAAAGCGTCAGCTCATATCCCGTTAAACGGGCACTGGTCAAATGCTGCGTCTTTGCCTGATTAAGCAGGGCATCAACAGCATGGGGGACTAATACCAACAGCTTATGAGATAACACAATTCCCTCGCTTTGGCGTATTGACACAGCTGTCGCCGCAACCGAGCGAAAACAACCAGGCAATGCTCGGGCAACAGGATCAAGTACAGCCGAAAAATATGCACAAGGGCGCTGCTTGTCGCCGTGCATCTGCACTAAAACTGATAATGCACATCCATCTTTCTCATGCACATACAGCGAAAAAGGTTTGGTATAATCAGGAGTCCCTAACACTGGTGCTGAACAGAGGGCCTGTCGCAATTTCTGGAAGGCAGTGTCACACTCATTCGTCCAAGGAAGCGGAATAGGTGTGTCTTTTGTCAAAAGGGCTAACAATGGCTTAGCTATGTGTGAAAACCCTAGTATCCATTGCCTACAAAACGAAACAAGACCCAAAAATGCACGCACGTCCTTCTGCGTGGACGGCGTCGGCGTGTCCAGAATTACTTGGACACGATCTGGTGTGAGTGCACGCCCCTCCTTAGACAAAAGGTGACCCAGATAAGTCACCTTTGGTCTACAGAACTGTAACTTTTTCCGAGATACTTTGTGATTGTGGGATGCCAAAAAGGAAAGCAAAGACAACGTACTCGTTTCACACAACTCCGGAGTGTCGGCTGCCAGCAAGATGTCATCGACATATTGAATGAGGGCGACACCCTCGGGCAGAACAAAGGAGTCCAATTGTCTTTTCAAAGCTTGACTGTAAATGCTAGGGCTTTCCGTGTAGCCATGAGGGATTCTACAAAATCGGTAAGACCTATTATTTAGAGTGAAACCAAAAAGGTATCGACTATCGGGATGAATAGGAATTGAAAAGAAGGCATTTTTCAAATCAATAACTGAAAACGTGGTCGCCGTAGGCGGGACCAAAGTAAGCAACGTCGTGATATCAGAAACCACTGGGTACTGAGGTATCACGATCTTGTTCACTTCTCTCAAGTCAATTATAAACCGATAGACTTTAGCATCCGTATCCTTTTTCAAAATGGGTAGAATCGGGCTATTACAGACGTTGTAGGGAACTTCCTCCACTACTCCCACCTTAATCAAATCCTGCACAATCTGTATAAGAGCCTCTTCCCCCTCCTGCGAAATACGATACTGTGGAAGGCGTGGTAACACCGCCCCCTCCTGGACACTAATGTGAACAGGCGGAATCACCATCTGTCCCACATCAGTATCCGAAGTGGCCCACAAAGCACAAGGGAGGGTAGCTAACACAGCATCTTCTGCAACCACACACATCCGTTCAGACCGGGGGTAATTGTCATTTAAGATCACCCGCACTCCAGCAGGGGAGCAGCGGATCGTAGCTCTAAAGTGCTTTAACATATCAAGGCCCATAATGTTGTCCGGCGTGTTCGGGGCAAGCATAAACGGACAGGGTGCAGAAAAAGAATCAACCTGAAATGTGAGGGGCCGCGAAAGAGGGCTTCGGGAGAGTGTACCATCAAACCCTACCGATGTAACCATTAAGCCAGATGGGGGAGCCCTCGGAACCAATTGTTTAGACAGCGCACTACGAGTCGCTCCTGTATCCACTAGGAACTGATCAGTAGAACCCAAAACCTCAGCTGATACGTAAGGACCCTTCTGATCAACCGGCACCTCAACTGATTCTAACCCCCAGCCAACGCATTCCTATGCATGCTGAGAATCATGGTACCCAGAACTGTCAATCCCGGACACTTGATACTGGTTTTGTCGATCGAAAACATTAGGCCTATCTCGTTGCTGCCCGGCAGGGTCAAAACGAGCGTGATCGTTAGAATTCCCTCTAAAATTCGAGAAACCCCCTCCACCTCTCGGGCCACCCTGATTGTGTCCCTGACGCGAAGCATGCAACGCCGGGCAATCTCTGGCCCAGTGTCCCGATTGCTTACAATACGCACATTGATTCCTATTCAAATCAGATCGGCCCGAGGGAGGACCATAAAATCCTCCCCTACCTCTATTGACACCCCGGCGGGGCGGGCCATATACTTGCGCTAACATCACCTTCGTTTTTAAATCCTTCGATTTCTTCTCCTCCTGCCCCTTCGCTTCTTGCTCCTGGCGCTCATAGTACTGAGCTATAGTCAGGAGGGCTGTCGGGGTCGCAGTGGCCCAAGAACTTTCACTCGCTTTTAGGCGGGCTGCGATCGCCGGTAGTAAATTCGCCACATATTTATCAGCAAAGAGGTGTCGACCCGTATCATCCGTAAGTGACTGACCACTAAAATCATGAAACGTCTCCTCAAAGCGCGTAAAGAAATCTGCAACTGATTCATCAACTTTCTGCTTACACGAGGCTAGCATATTCCAGTCAATCTTTTTAGGGGGAATGATTGTCTTCAACTTAGTCAGAATAGCAGCAGGGAGATCTAAGATAAGCTGAGGTGGTTTCTGCGCGGGCTTCCTCTCCCTATCCTCATCCTCAAGCTCAGACCACCGAGCCTTAAAAGCGGCAACATCGTCCACCTTCCACACAGATCGCCACATATCTGGTGGTAAAATAAGCCCAAAGAACAAATCTATATCTGCTAAGGTCATAGTACAAGAATTCAAGGCCCCCTCGACTTCTTCGTAAAAGGCCGCTGGATTCTTGCGGGGATCAGGCAATGCATTCTTTAATGCCATGACGTCAGCCCTGTGCCAGGGAGTATAAACCCAATTATACACAAAATATCCCTTAGCATCGGCGGAGGTAATATCCGAGCTAGTCCCCGCTCCTTTAGGAGGAACATACAAAGGCGCCGCCTCTCGCATTGGTTTAGCATGCACTAGGTCGCTCTTATCTGACTGAGAGGTGGATGAATGGCCATCTCCGGTATGCGAATCCGACTGCTTCTCCTCCTCAGCTTGTTGGCGTGCTTTCTCTTTAAGGTCCCTCACCGCGTCCCGCAACGCAAACAGCCGCCGAACCGCATCAGGCGCCTTAGAGGGAGAGAAAACACCATTACGCAATGCTTTAGCATCTAATTCCACATCGTCAGGCTCAAAGACACTGGAATATTTCCGGAAAGCAGCAATCACTTCCTCAGAAAAGTGGCCCAAAAAATACAACTTTTCTCTATCCTGCCACAACTCCCAGGAATTCAACAACTCAGCAAGGGATAACTTGCCCTTAAGTGCACGATAGGAAACTTGCCGAAGCTCACCCATTCGCTCAGTCGATAACATGGACCGCGTGTCTACCTTACCCGAACCCGATCCAGAATCTTGTGGCCTCGGGGCAGACGCGCCGACATAAGGAGGCGGAGAACGATCTAATAAATAAAAATCATCGTCATGATTATTAAGGACAGGATAAAGTGACTGACGAACAGTATATTGACCCGAGACTTGCAACCTACGCTCTTTCTCTTGCCTCTCCGTCTGTTCTCTTTCCTCCCGACGCTTTGCTTCCTGTGCTCTCACATGATCATTCTTCCGTTGCTCTTTATCAAACAGCGCTTTCTCACGTTTCTCTCGCTCACGCACTTCCTTCACCCATAATCGCACACATTCAAACATGTCTTGACGAGCACGCCGCTTACACATACACTGTTCCACATACTCAATCTTACGCATATCAAACGACCCATACAACGGCCACCGTAACTCAGGATCCTTTCTGGTATATTTCCTCCATACTGTGCTGTACATTATGGAGGAAAGACCATGCTTCACATACATATCCCTATTAGGAGTCCCCTCAGGGGGGGCTGGAGCAGATTCCTCGAGGTTTAACCGGTTTCCAAAGCAGCAGCACCACTTACGGAGTGCGCTAAAAGCAGGCATGCTCAAATATAATGCAAAATATGCAGTATTATCAAAAATGGCACTTAAACGTTGTGCCGTTCAAAGTTACACAGTTCCGGAGAAATATCTCCACATTACCTGCCTATATGTGTTGCAACGCATATATTCTCACAATAGCCAATACAAAATATGACCGGTCATCACAAATCAAACTCAAATAGCCAAACCAGGCTTCAAAAAAACTCGGAGCAAGTACCGTACAACGGTTCTTACCAATCAAGAGTCCAGATTCCAACTGCCAAGCTCCAAAATTCGCCCAAACGGCTGTCACGGCAGAACCAACAGAAGAGGTCTCAGTCGAGGACCGGCGCCACCCAGATGGTCAGCTCGGAAGGGAAGGAAGAAAAACCCCGGGATGCCAGGACTAAAGTGCCTCTGGCAGTGATCACATCCCCGGCCAAATTCCTCACCTTCGTCGCGACCAATCCTTCGAGCATCCGAGTCGCCGATGAGCCCCACGTGACGGGCGCCAATTGATGAATACAGGCCCCAGCTAGGCACGCAGGACACAAGGGTTCGCTCTCCTGCAATGGAATCTATAAGGAAGTTGGCACGGAAACTGCAAAGTACAAAGACAAAGTTTATTAACCCTTAAGGGTGGTCCTACAATCCATACAACACCCTTCAGTATTGCATAGAGTAGCACAAAGAACTTGCGTACACGGTCCCCTTTTATACACAACAGAGGGGCTCATAAGTGGGTGGATACAACATGAGGCAAGGAATGTTACCTTTTATGGACATTTTCGATACAAGATCAATATGTGGGCGGAGCTGACATACTCCTTGAGCCCGCGAAAACATGGTCAAGCAAGGACTAACTGATAACAGATGTGGTCAAGCCTGGGCATGCGCCAGGCGGACAAAGGAACTATTTATAGACTGTTACTAGGCAGATTACAAGAGCAAATAACACGAAGATAGGACTCTTCTCGTGTTGAGCACGTGGAGACATGACAATACAAAATGGAGTCCAGACTTTAGTCAACATAACGAAAGAGACATGTTCTAAGGAAGGAGAATTCATGTCTTTAGTAAATGCTTAATCACATCGTGGTTTCAATTTACAACAGGTGTTTTCTTCTTAAAAATCAATAATATTTATAGAACAAATAAAAAGGTTCAAAAAGTGCACATTCGCATTTGCAATGTGCATGAAAAGGTGAATTGAAAAAACAAGAAAGAGATAGAGTTGCGGTTTCTCGTCATCCTCACGTGTGTGTCCTTTTTTTAGATGGCGCGTATGGAAAAAACTGCGGCCGCGGGTGCCACAGAGACGAGGACTGCGGACGATTCAGGGAATGCTTCAAGAAGAACGGATGCAATGAAGGGGAGTGCAGACCCCGCCCAGGTGAGTGCGAACGATGCTGACATCATACATAGACCTTCCCTTCAAACTCGTGGGCACATCTGCACCCCCATAGTTTTTTGTTACCAAGAGACAGCAACATTGCAACTACATTTCAGTTCAGAAAAATGACCTTTTCTACTCTTGCATGTCAGTTTAATAGTGAAATTAGCGAGAAGGCGATGTTTCACACCCTCTACTTGAGTATCAAATTGGCACTCAGAAAGAGGATAAAACTTTAAAAAGACTGAGGGCCTCATTCACCCTTATGTGGCTTCGGGCACCACTGTAAGTCTTCTTGCTGCATTGCTGTAGGAGAGTGGGATCTGCTTCTTCTAGTTACCTCCACTTTTTGCTGGTGTTTCACTGTTTTTCAACTTTAGTCTGGCTGGGGCCCTGCTATCCAGGACCCCAGCCTAGCTGATTCCTCTCTAAATTGATAACCAGTACTTTAGATACACTCCAGATTGGATTCTGGGGTACCCTTATAAGTCCCTAGTATATGGTATACTATGTACCCAGGGCATAGGTACCCCGGAGTCCTACCAGGGGCTGAAGCATGTATAATGCCACCCCTGAGAGACCATTCAAAATGACACAACAGGTCTGCTACAGCAGCCTGTGTAAGCTGGTGTATGCACCCCTTACTGAGATATAGGTTACATATAGATCTCACATTTATAAGACACTTAGAGCCTCATTTATGAAAGGGTTACGTCGCGTTTGCACAACGCAACGTTGTACATGCATGAAGCAATCCTCTAAATCTGATTCTTGAAGCCACGCAAAGCCGTTTTTTGTGGCTCTGAGTGGCGTCAAAAATCTGGAGCAACGCAACACAGCGCAAATCACTACTTTGCAATATTCTGCTCTGGGCAGGCATTCTATAGGCGTTGCCGTGGGTGTTCCCACACATCTCCCATGGATATTGATGCTTCCTCAGATTTACAAGAAGTTGTAAACCTGGGGATGTGCCAAACCTTACACCTTTTCAGGGGAGGAGTAACGAGGAGAAATGTTTTTCTTTTTCCTTGCTTTTTCCTCCTTCTATGTGTGTTGTAGTCTGCAGCACACACTGAAAGAGGAGTATGCCTCGCAGGATTGTTTTTGTGCAGGAAAGTACCCCTTTCTTCACAAACAATCCTGCATACAACGCAGGCACAGTGCACCATGGTGCGAGTGCTTCCATTGCCGCTAGGCAGCCCATTGTGCGCCAGCACAAGGAAAAGGAAAGGGACGCGTTGTATTACCTTAAATACGGTACATTCGTGCCCTTTCCCTTTCACGCAGTGCAGCACAGCAAGGTGACTTGCTGCGCTGCACCCTGTGACTTCCTCACAAAGGAGTACGTAAGTCCCCCTGCTTTTTACTACTGAGAAATTTTCTGGGAAAAAGAGAAGCAGGGAGAGCAGTGCAGCTCATGTACCATGAGAGGGAATATGCCCTCACACACCACTGAGGAATCTTCTGGAAAAAAGAGAAGCAGGGAGAGGAGTGCAGCCCATGTACCCTGAGAGGGAATATGCCCTCACACACCACTGAGGAATCTTCTGGAAAAAAGATAAGCAGGGAGAGGAGTGCAGCCCAAGTACCCTGAGAGGGAATATGCCCTCACACACCACTGAGGAATCTTCTGGAAAAAAGAGAAGCAGGGAGAGGAGTGCAGCCCGTGTACCCTGAGGGGGAATATGCCCTCACACACCACTGAGGAATCTTCTGGAAAAAAGAGAAGCAGGGAGAGGAGTGCAGCCCATGTACCCTGAGAGGGAATATGCCCTCACACATCACTGAGGAATCTTCTGGGAAAAGAGAAGCAGGGAGAGGAGTGCAGCCCATGTACCCTGGGAGGGAATATGCCCTCACACACCACTGAGAATTCTTCTGGAAAAAAGAGAAGCAGGGAGAGGAGTGCAGCCCATGTACCCTGAGAGGGAATATGCCCTCACACCCCACTGAGGAATCTTCTGGAAAAAAGAGAAGCAGGGAGAGGAGTGAAGCCCATGTACCCTGAGAGGGAATATGCCCTCACACACCACTGAGGAATCTTCTCGAAAGAAGGATAAACAGCGGCACTCAGGAGCAGTTTTTGAATTGATTCTGAAGTGTGCGGCGCAGAGCCCACCCAGGGCTGACTTGTACTCCCATCTCTCAAAGTGAGCTAGACCAGGAGGTGAGGGGTTGAAAGCTTACAGACTGTAATGGAGAGGCTGGTAGGAGTGAATGGTTATGGCTTGCCTGAAATAAGTGACGTTGAGGATGGAAACCCTGCGCTGAAATGGAACCGCGCCAACAATGGTCAAAGCGTGTTTTCTAGTAGTGGAACCAGGCCATCCTCAAGAACACCCTGTCCCAGCATCGAGGATGCAGACGCCTGGAGCTCATGATATGTTGCATTCCAAAAGCAGCCCTGGTAACAATTCTGATAACAACATCCCTCCCTTTGCCTACTTGTGCTATCTCTCTTATTCCATGCATCCATGCATCCATCCATCCATCCATGCATCCCTTCATCCAGCCATCCATTCCCCCTCTCTCTCTCTCGTTCTCCCCTCTCTCTGTGCTGTGCCGTCTATCCCCTCTCTCTCTCACTCTCTATCTCTCTCTCTGTCTCTCTCTCTCGCTCTCTCTGTCTCTCCCTTTCTCTCGCCTCCCTATCTCTGTCTCTCTCTCTCGTTCTCTCGTTCTCTCTCCCTCTCTCTCGTTCTCTCTCACTCATTCTCTCTTCTCTCTAGTCTCCCTCTCTAATCTCCTCCCCTCCTTCACTCTCTCTCTCTCTCTTTCTCCTCTCTCTCTCTCCTCTCTAATCTCCCCTGCCTCCCCTCTCTTTCTGTCTCTCTCTCTCTCTGTCTCTCTCTGCCTCTTTCTCTCTATCTCTCTCTCTCTTTCTCTCTCTCTCTCTCTCTTTCTCTCTCTCTCTTTCTCTGCCTCTCTCCCCTTCTCTCACTGTCTCTCTCGCCTCTCTCTCCCCGTCTCTCTGCCTGTCTGTCTCTCTCTCTCGTTCTCTCTCTCTCTCCCCCTCTCTCTCGTTCTCTCTCACTCATTCGCTCGTCTCTCTAGTCTCCCTCTCTAATCTCCTCCCTGCCTTCTCTCTCTCTCTCTCTCTGTCTCTCTCCCTCTCTTTCTCTGTCTGTCCGTCTCTCTCGTTCTCTCCTCTGACTGTCTGTGCTGTGCCTTATATCCCCTCTCTTTCTCTCCCTCTATGTCTCTCTCCTCTCTCTCCCTATGTCTCTCTCTCTCCCTCTCTCTCGCTCTCTCTCTCTCGTGTTCTCTCTCTCGTTCTCTCCTCTCTCTAGTCTCCCTCTCTAATCTCCTCCCCTCCTTCTCTCTGTCTCTCTCTCTGTCTCTCTCTCTCTCTGTTTGTCTCTCTCTCTCTCTCTCTCTCTCTCTCTCGTTCTCTCCTCTCTCTAGTCTCCCTCGCTAATCTCCTCCCCTCCCTCTCTCTCTCTCACTCTCTCTTTCTCTGTCCCTATGTTCTCTCTCACTCTCTCTCTCTGCCTCTCTCTCTCACTCTCTCTCTCTTTCTCTCTCTCTCTCTCTCTCTCTTTCTCTCTTTCTCTCCCTCTATGTCTCTCTCTCCCTCTCTCTCGTTCTCTCTCTCTCGTTCTCTCTCTCGCTCTCTCCTCTCTCTAGTCTCCCTCTCTAATCTCCTCCCCTCCTTCTCTCTGTCTCTTTCTCTGTCTCTCTCTCTCTCTGTCTGAATGTCTCTCTCTGTTCTCTCCTCTCTCTAGTCTCCCTCGCTAATCTCCTCCCCTCCCTCTCTCTCTCTCTCTTTCTCTGTCCCTATGTCTCTCTCTCTCTCTCTGCCTCTCTATCTCCTCTCTCTCTTTCTCTCTCTCTCTCTCTTTCTCTTTCTCTTTCTCTCTCTCTCTCTCTCTCTCTCTATGTCTCTCTCTCTGTCCCTATGTCTCTCTCTCGCTCCTCTCTCTCTCTGTCCCTATGTCTCTCTCTCTCTCTCTGCCTCTCTCTCGTTCCCTCTCTCTCTCTTTGAGTCTGATGTCTTTGAACACATTTCAGGGGACAATTGGAAAAACATTAGCAAGCTCTCTCTGCGCAATATAATAGCTCCTTCTCTCCTCCAAACAATTTCTTCAGATTGACCTTACTAGACTGGAACCCCGATAGGCTACCTAAATTAGATCTGTGGGCAAAGGACGCCTGTTGGGACTGTGAGAAGGAGTCTGCTCTCACAAACACAAGCTCTTTCAGAGTTCACTTCTCGATCACTGCTGGGCTCCCACACAAACCTCTCTCTCAACTATTTGTAATTCTCAGATTACTTCAGACTTTCCCATTGTGGCCTTGAAGACTAACTTGAACCTTAAAGCCATTGACACGGCTCGGCTTGGCCTCCTTCTGGCGATCTCTTTGAAACGAATCCTGTCTGAATGAAAAGCCGTTGAACCCTCTCCCCGTCCACACATGGTGGGCCAGGGTTACTTTTTTGAGAGGAGCCCACGGCTCTCATTCCACACACCAGTCCTATCTCCAAATGTCCAGTTAATTCTGGTGATCCTCAAACAGTTTGTGGAATGCGAGAGGACCGCGCACACACACCGACCACTACCAATCTTCAGGGCCTAGACACTTTCTCACACTGTCTCACACTTAGTGCTCAGAGACCCCACTTCCCCTCCCCCATACCCCTCCTCCCTCCTGGATTTCCCTTTATAATCGATGTTGCTCTCTTGATAGCGACCTCAGAAACGTTGCGATTATATGACACAAATTTCACATTACAACGTTGCATACAGCCCCATAGAGTTCTGCTTCATTATGTTTCCAGTTACTGCAACTACATCTCCCATAATCCCCAGGTCCCTATTTCTGTATCTTACCTTGATGATGGCTGTTACTTACCGAGCTCACCCATGCATGCATTCCTGCAGCTCCACATCTTATTGTGTCGTGGGTTACACAGCCTCTGTATGGATTACAGAGCTTCTGCAACACAGGATGGTTGGTAGGTGTTTTCTTCTTAAAAATCAATAATATTTATAGAACAAATAAAAAGGGTCAAAAAGTGCACATTCGCATTTGCAATGTGCATGAAAAAGTGAATTGAAAAAACAAGAATTAGATAGAGTTGCGGTTTCTCGTCATCCTCACGTGTGTGTCCTTTTTTTAGATGGCGCGTATGGAAAAAACTGCGGCCGCGGGTGCCACAGAGACGAGGACTGCGGACGATTCAGGGAATGCTTCAAGAAGAACGGATGCAATGAAGGGGAGTGCAGGCCCCGCCCAGGTGAGTGCGAACGATGCCGACATCATACATAGACCTTCCCTTCAAACTCGTGGGCACATCTGCACCCCCAGAGTTTTTTGTTACCAAGCGACAGCAAAATTGCAACTACATTTCAGTTCAGAAAAATGACCTTTTCTACTCTTGCATGTCAGTTTAATAGTGAAATTAGCGAGAAGGCGATGTTTCACACCCTCTACTTGAGTGTCAAATTGGCACTCAGAAGGAGGATAGAACTTTAAAAAGACTGAGGGCCTCATTCACCCTTAATTGGCTTCGGGCAGCACCGTAAGTCTTCTTGCTGCATTGCTGTAGGAGAGTGGGATCTGCTTCTTCTAGTTACCTCCACTTTTTGCTGGTGTTTCACTGTTTTTCGACTTTAGTCTGGCTGGGGCCCTGCTATCCAGGACCCCAGCCTAGCTGATTCCGCTCTAAATTGATAACCAGTACTTTAGGAACACTCCAGATTGGATTCTGGGGTACCCTTATAAGTCCCTAGTATATGGTATACTATGTACCCAGGGCATAGGTACCCCGGAGTCCTACCAGGGGCTGAAGCATGTATAATGCCACCCCTGAGAGACTATTCAAAATGACACAACAGGTCTGCTACAGCAGCCTGTGTAAGCTGGTGTATGCACCCCTTACTGAGATATAGGTTACATATAGATCTCACATTTATAAGACACTTAGAGCCTCATTTATGAAAGGGTAACGTTGCGTTTGCACAACGCAACGTTGTACATGCATGAAGCAATCCTCTAAATCTGATTTTTGAAGCCACGCAAAGCCGGTTTTTGTGGCTCTGAGTGGCGTCAAAAATCTGGAGCAACGCAACACAGCGCAAATCAATACTTTGCAATATTCTGCTCTGGGCAGGCATTCCATAGGCGTTGCCGTGGGTGTTCCCACACATCTCCCATGGATATTGATGCTTCCTCAGATTTACAAGAAGTTGTAAACCTGGGGATGTGCCAAACCTTACACCTTTTCAGGGGAGGAGTAACGAGTAGAAATGTTTTTCTTTATCCTTGTTTTTTCCTCCTTCTATGTGTGTTGTATTCTGGAGCACACACGGTAAGAGTAGTATGCCTCGCAGGATTGTTTTTGTGCAGGAAAGTACCCCTTTCTTCACAAACAATCCTGCATACAACGCAGGCACCGTGCACCATGGTGCGAGTGCTTCCATTGCCACTAGGCAGCCCATTGTGCACCAGCACAAGGAAAAGGAAAGGGACGCATTGTATTACCTTAAATACGGTACATTTGTGCCCTTTCCCTTTCACGCAGTGCAGCGCAACAAGGTGACTTGCTGCGCTGCACCCTGTGACTTCCTCACAAAGGAGTACGTAAGTCCCTCTGCTTTTTACTACTGAGAAATCTTCTGGGAAAAAGAGAAGCAGGGAGAGGAGTGCAGCCCATGTACCCTGAGAGGGACTATGCCCTCACACACCACTGAGGAATCTTCTGGAAAAAGAGAAGCAGGGAGAGGAGTGCAGCTCATGTACCCTGAGAGGGAATATGCCCTCACACACCACTGAGGAATCTTCTGGAAAAAAGAGAAGCAGGGAGAGGAGTGCAGCTCATGTACCCTGAGAGGGAATATGCCCTCACACACCACTGAGGAATCTTCTGGAAAAAAGAGAAGCAGGGAGAGGAGTGCAGCCCATGTACCCTGAGAGGGAATATGCCCTCACACACCACTGAGGAATCTTCTGGAAAAAAGAGAAGCAGGGAGAGGAGTGCAGCCTGTGTACCCTGAGAGGGAATATGCCCTCACACACCACTGAGGAATCTTCTGGAAAAAAGAGAAGCAGGGAGAGGAGTGCAGCCTGTGTACCCTGAGAGGGAATATGCCCTCACACACCACTGAGGAATCTTCTGGAAAAAAGAGAAGCAGGGAGAGGAGTGCAGCCCATGTACCCTGAGAGGGAATATGCCCTCACACACCACTGAGAAATCTTCTGGGAAAAAGAGAAGCAGGGAGAGGAGTGCAGCCCATGTACCCTGAGAGGGAATATGCCCTCACACACCACTGAGGAATCTTCTGGAAAAAAGAGAAGCAGGGAGAGGAGTGCAGCCCATGTTCCCGGAGAGGGAATATGCCCTCACACACCACTGAGGAATCTTCTGGAAAAAGAGAAGCAGGGAGAGGAGTGCAGCTCATGTACCCTGAGAGGGAATATGCCCTCACACACCACTGAGGAGTCTTCTGGAAAAAAGAGAAGCAGGGAGAGGAGTGAAGCTCATGTACCCTGAGAGGGAATATGCCCTCACACACCACTGAGGAATCTTCTGGAAAAAAGAGAAGCAGGGAGAGGAGTGCAGACTGTGTACCCTGAGAGAGAATATGCCCTCACACACCACTGAGGAATCTTCTAGAAAAAAGAGAAGCAGGGAGAGGAGTGCAGCCCATGTACCCTGAGAGGGAATATGCCCTCACACACCACTGAGGAATCTTCTGGAAAAAAGAGAAGCAGGGAGAGGAGTGCAGCCCATGTACCCTGAGAGGGAATATGCCCTCACACACCACTGAGGAATCTTCTGGAAAAAAGAGAAGCAGGGAGAGGAGTGCAGCCCATGTACCCTGAGAGGGAATATGCCCTCACACACCACTGAGGAATCTTCTGGAAAAAAGAGAAGCAGGGAGAGGAGTGCAGCCCATGTACCTTGAGAGGTAATATGCCCTCACACACCACTGAGGAATCTTCTGGAAAAAAGAGAAGCAGGGAGAGGAGTGAAGCCCATGTACCCTGAGAGGGAATATGCCCTCACTCACCACTGAGGAATCTTCTGGGAAAAAGAGAAGCAGGAAGAGGAGTGCAGCCCATGTACCCTGAGAGGGAATATGCCCTCACACACCACTGAGGAATCTTCTGGAAAAAAGAGAAGCAGGGAGAGGAGTGCAGCTCATGTAGCCTGAGAGGGAATATGCCCTCACACACCACTGGGGAATCTTCTGGAAAAAAGAGAAGCAGGGAGAGGAGTGCAGCTCATGTACCCTGAGAGGGAATATGCCCTCACACACCACTGAGGAATCTTCTCGAAAGAAGGATAAACAGCGGCACTCAGGAGCAGTTTTTGAATTGATTCTGAAGTG
>NC_140591.1:1680009036-1680011536 GCF_964204655.1 Triturus cristatus
CTCAGAGACCCCACTTCCCCTCCCCCATCCCCCTCCTCCCTCCTGGATTTCCCTTTATAATCGATGTTGCTCTCTTGATAGCGACCTCAGAAACGTTGCGATTATATGACACAAATTTCACATTACAACGTTGCATACAGCCCCATAGAGTTCTGCTTCATTATGTTTCCTGTTACTGCAACTACATCTCCCATAATCCCCAGGTCCCTATTTCTGTATCTTACCTTGATGATGGCTGTTACTTACCGAGCTCACCCATGCATGCATTCCTGCAGCTCCACATCTTATTGTGTCTTGGGTTACACAGCCTCTGTATGGATTACAGAGCTTCTGCAACACAGGATGGTTGGTAGGTGTTTTCTTCTTAAAAATCAATAATATTTATAGAACAAATAAAAAGGTTCAAAAAGTGCACATTCGCATTTGCAATGTGCATGAAAAGGTGAATTGAAAAAACAAGAAAGAGATAGAGTTGCGGTTTCTCGTCATCCTCACGTGTGTGTCCTTTTTTTAGATGGCGCGTATGGAAAAGACTGCGGCCGCGGGTGCCACAGAGACGAGGACTGCGGACGATTCAGGGAATGCTTCAAAAAGAACGGATGCAATGAAGGGGAGTGCAGGCCCCGCCCAGGTGAGTGCGAACGATGCCGACATCATACATAGACCTTCCCTTCAGACTCGTGGGCACATCTGCACCCCCAGAGTTTTTTGTTACCAAGAGACAGCAAAATTGCAAATAAATTTCAGTTCAGAAAAATGACCTTATCTACTCTTGCATGTCAGTTTAATAGTGAAATTAGCGAGAAGGCGATGTTTCACACCCTCTACTTGAGTATCAAATTGGCACTCAGAAGGAGGATAGAACTTTAAAAAGACTGAGGGCCTCATTCACCCTTAATTGGCTTCGGGCAGCACCGTAAGTCTTCTTGCTGCATTGCTATAGGAGAGTGGGATCGGCTTCTTCTAGTTACCTCCACTTTTTGCTGGTGTTTCACTGTTTTTCAACTTTAGTCTGGCTGGGGCCCTGCTATCCAGGACCCAAGCCTAGCTGATTCCTCTCTAAATTGATAACCAGTACTTTAGATACACTCCAGATTGGATTCTGGGGTACCCTTATAAGTCCCTAGTATATGGTATACTATGTACCCAGGGCATAGGTACCCCGGAGTCCTACCAGGGGCTGAAGCATGTATAATGCCACCCCTGAGAGACCATTCAAAATGACACAACAGGTCTGCTACAGCAGCCTGTGTAAGCTGGTGTATGCACCCCTTACTGAGATATAGGTTACATATAGATCTCACATTTATAAGACACTTAGAGCCTCATTTATGAAAGGGTTACGTCGCGTTTGCACAACGCAACGTTGTACATGCATGAAGCAATCCTCTAAATCTGATTTTTGAAGCCACGCAAAGCCGGTTTTTGTGGCTCTGAGTGGCGTCAAAAATCTGGAGCAACGCAACACAGCGCAAATCACTACTTTGCAATATTCTGCTCTGGGCAGGCATTCCATAGGCGTTGCCGTGGGTGTTCCCACACATCTCCCATGGATATTGATGCTTCCTCAGATTTACAAGAAGTTGTAAACCTGGGGATGTGCCAAACCTTACACCTTTTCAGGGGAGGAGTAACGAGGAGAAATGTTTTTCTTTATCCTTGTTTTTTCCTCCTTCTATGTGTGTTGTATTCTGGAGCACACACGGAAAGAGGAGTATGCCTCGCAGGATTGTTTTTGTGCAGGAAAGTACCCCTTTCTTCACAAACAATCCTGCATACAACGCAGGCACCGTGCACCATGGTGCGAGTGCTTCCATTGCCGCTAGGCAGCCCATTGTGCACCAGCACAAGGAAAAGGAAAGGGACGCGTTGTATTACCTTAAATATGGTACATTCGTGCCCTTTCCCTTTCACGCAGTGCAGCGCAGCAAGATGACTTGCTGCGCTGCACCCCGTGACTTCCTCACAAAGGAGTACGTAAATCCCTCTGCTTTTTACTACTGAGAAATCTTCTGGGAAAAAGAGAAGCAGGGAGAGGAGTGCAGCCCATGTACCCTGAGAGGGAATATGCCCTCACACACCACTGAGGAATCTTCTGGAAAAAAGAGAAGCAGGGAGAGGAGTGCAGCCCATGTACCCTGAGAGGGAATATGCCCTCACACACCACTGAGGAATCTTCTGGAAAAAAGAGAAGCAGGGAGAGGAGTGCAGCCCATGTACCCTGAGAGGGAATATGCCCTCACACACCACTGAGGAATCTTCTGGAAAAAAGAGAAGCAGGGAGAGGAGTGCAGCCTGTGTACCCTGAGAGGGAATATGCCCTCACACACCACTGAGGAATCTTCTGGAAAAAAGAGAAGCAGGGAGAGGAGTGCAGCCTGTGTACCCTGAGAGGGAATATGCCCTCACACACCACTGAGGAATCTTCTGGAAAAAAGAGAAGCAGGGAGAGGAGTGCAGCCCATGTACCCTGAGAGGGAATATGCCATCAAACACCACT